>NW_027209449.1:0-22869 GCF_027789765.1 Dendropsophus ebraccatus | reverse complement strand
CTGGTATATACCCGGCCTACTGGAAGGCTATATCCTACACTGACACTCTCCCTGACCAGCAGCAGCTCTCCATGATCTCTCACAGCATGCGTCTGAAGAGAGTACTGCCGGCTGCACGTTTTATATGGCAGGGTCATCTGATCTGGCTACAACCATTGCTGCTATCGACATGTATGGGTCCCACGTCATCGCAGGATGTACCAAAGAGTCTCCTGCATGTTTATTGGCTGAGAAATAGCGCCCAAACTTACAGGAAACGGATGACGAGATTTCCTCGAGTATCGCATACCATCGAGTACCCTAATACTCTAAGGAGAAGAAGCTGCCGGAAGACGAGCACACTAAGGAACCGAAGGAGAGAGGCTCCCGGAAGACGAGCACAATAAGAAAGAGCAGGAGAGAAACTGCCGGAGACAAGCACACTAAGGAAGAGCAGGAGAGAAGCTGCCGGAAGACCAGCACACTAAGGGCCCTATTCCACTGGACGATTATCGTTCGCATAATCGTTAACGATTAATGATCTCAAACTACAGCTATTGCGAAAGACCTGAAAAAGTTCACTCATTTCCATGCAACAATAATCGTTACTTATGATCGTATTTGCGATAATTTTTTCTTCGCTATTTTGTTTAGATTTGAACGATTTAACGATAATCTGAATGATAATCATCCGGTGGAATAGGGCCCTAAGGAAGAGCAGGGAGAAGCTGCCGGAAGACAAGCACACTAAGAAAGGGCAGGAGAGAAGCTGCCTGAAGACGAGCACACTAAGGAAGAGCAGGAGAGAAGCTGCCGAAGAGGAGCACACTAAGGAAGAGCAGGAGAGAAGCTGCCGGAAGACGAGCACACTAAGGAAGAACAGGAGAGTAGCTGCCGGAAGACGAGCACACTAAGAAAGAGCAGGAGAGAAGCTGCCGGAAGACGAGCACACTAAGGAACAGAAGGAGAGAAGCTGCCAGAAGACGAGCACACTAAGGAAGAACAGGAGAGAGCTGCCGGAAGACGAGCACACTAAGAAAGAGCAGGAGAGAAGCTGCCGGAAGACGAGCACACTAAGGAAGAACAGGAGAGAAGCTGCCGGAAGACGAGCACACTAAGAAAGAGCAGGAGAAAAGCTGCCGGAAGACGAGCACACTAAGGAAGAGCAGGAGAGAAGCTGCCGGAAGACAAGCACACTAAGAAAGGGCAGGAGAGAAGCTGCCGGAAGAGGAGCACACTAAGGAAGAGCGGAGAGAGAGCTGCCGGAAGACGAGCACACTAAGGAAGAACAGGAGAGTAGCTGCCGGAAGACGAGCACACTAAGAAAGAGCAGGAGAGAAGCTGCCGGAAGACAAGCACACTAAGGAACAGAAGGAGAGAAGCTGCCGGAAGACGAGCACACTAAGGAAGAGCAGGAGAGAAGCTGCCGGAAGACGAGCACACTAAGGAACAGAAGGAGAGAAGCTGCCAGAAGACGAGCACACTAAGAAAGAGCAGGAGAGAAGCTGCCGGAAGACGAGCACACTAAGGAACAGAAGGAGAGAAGCTGCCGGAAGACGAGCACACTAAGGAAGAACAGGAGAGAAGCTGCCGGAAGACGAGCACACTAAGAAAGAGCAGGAGAGAAGCTGCCGGAAGACGAGCACACTAAGGAAGAACAGGAGAGAAGCTGCCGGAAGACGAGCACACTAAGAAGAGCAGGAGAAAGCTGCCGGAAGACGAGCACACTAAGGAAGAGCAGGAGAGAAGCTGCCGGAAGACGGGCACACTAAGGAAGAGCAGGAGAGAAGCTGCCGGAAGACGAGCACACTAAGGAAGAGCAAGTGAGAAGCTGTCGAAAGGCAAGCACACTAAGGAAGAGCAGGAGAGAAGCTGCCAGAAGACGAGCACACTAAGGAAGAGCAAGTGAGAAGCTGTCGAAAGGCAAGCACACTAAGGAAGAGCAGATGACCACAGGACAGAGCTACCCAGCGAAGGACCTCAATTTTATGGTCAGCTGAAAAGAATGCAATTAATGATTACAAACATATTGTTGTTTGTCATTTGATCACTGCCGCGGTTACAGCAGAAGAAATATGAATTGAATGTTGATTATTGCACGATAGCAGTCCCATGTAAAAGACCATTCTTCCCTGTGATGAGGCCTCCATATAGTAAACTCTCCAGGAGCATATCAGTACTTTGTGGCTCAGTGACCGAAGGAACGTCCTGACTCTGGTCCAATCATCATAAATCCCTACATTGTAAGAATGTCCCTCCCCCATCGTTACATTGTAGGAATATCCCCCCCCCCCCCCATCGTTACATTGTAGGAATGCCCCCCCCCATAGTTACATTGTAGGAACGTCCCCCCCCTATTGAATACATTGTAGGAATGTCCCCCCCCATCATTACAGTGTAGGAATGTCCCCCCCCCATCGTTACTTGTAGGAATGTCCCCCCCCATCATTACATTGTAGGAACGTCCCCCCCCCCCCATCGTTACATTGTAGGAATGTCCCCCCCCCCCCATCGTTACATTGTAGGAAATGTCCCCCCCATTGTTACATTGTAAGAATGTCCCCCCCCCATTGTTACATTGTAAGAATGTCCCCCCCACCCCATCGTTACATTGTAAGAATGTCCCCCCCCCCCATTGTTACATTGTAAGAATGTCCCCCCCCCCCATCGTTACATTGTAGGAATGTTCCCCCCATTGTTACATTGTAGGAATGTCCCCCCCCCCATCGTTACATTGTAGGAATGTCCCCCCCCCATCGTTACATTGTAGGAATGTCCCCTCCCCATCGTTACATTGTAGGAATGGCCCCCACCCCATAGTTACATTGTAGGAATGTCCCCCCCATCGTTACAGTTGTCGGAATCCCCCCCCATAGTTACATTGTAGGAATGCCCCCCCCATCGTTACATTGTAGGAATGTCCCCCCATCGTTACATTGTAGGAATGCCCCCCCCATAGTTACATTGTCGGAATGCCCCCCCCCTATTGTTACATTGTAGGAATGTCCCCCCCCATCGTTACATTGTAGGAATGTCCCCCCCCATCGTTACATTGTAGGAATGTCTCCCCCCATAGTTACATTGTAGGAATGTCTCCCCCCATAGTTACATTGTAGGAATGTCTCCCCCCATAGTTACATTGTCGGAATCCCCCCCCCCCCATCGTTACATTGTAGGAATGCCCCCCCCCCCATAGTTACATTGTAGGAATGCCCCCCCCATCGTTACATTGTAGGAATGTCCCCCCCCCCCATCGTTACATTGTAGGAACGTCCCCCCCCATCATTACATTGTAGGAATGTCCCCCCCCCCCCATCGTTACATTGTAGAAATGTCCCCCCCCCCCCCCATCGTTACATTGTAGAAATGTCCCCCCCCCCATCGTTACATTGTAGGAATGCCCCCCCCATAGTTACATTGTCGGAAATGGCCCCCCCCCTATTGTTACATTGTAGGAATGTCCCCCCCCATCGTTACATTGTAGGAATGTCCCCCCCCATCGTTACATTGTAGGAATGTCTCCCCCCATAGTTACATTGTAGGAATGTCTCCCCCCATAGTTACATTGTCGGAATCCCCCCCCCCCCCATCGTTACATTGTAGGAATGCCCCCCCCCATAGTTACATTGTAGAATGCCCCCCCCATCGTTACATTGTAGGAATGTCCCCCCATCGTTACATTGTAGGAATGCCCCCCCCCCATAGTTACATTGTCGGAATGCCCCCCCCCCCCTATCGTTACATTGTAGGAATGCCCCCCCCCCATCGTTACATTGTAGGAATGTCCCCCCCCATCGTTACATTGTAGGAATGTCCCCCTATCGTTACATTGTAGGAATGCCCCCCCCATAGTTACATTGTCGGAATGCCCCCCCCCCTATTGTTACATTGTAGGAATGTCCCCCCCCCATCGTTACATTGTAGGAATGTCCCCCCCTATTGTTACATTGTAGGAATGTCCCCCCCTATTGTTACATTGTAGGAACGTCCCCCCATCGTTACATTGTAGAAATGTCCCCCCCCCCCATCGTTACATTGTAGGAACGTCCCCCCCCATCATTACATTGTAGGAATGTCCCCCCCCATCGTTACATTGTAGAAATGTCCCCCCCCCCCCCATCGTTACATTGTAGGAATGCCCCCCCCCCCATCGTTACATTGTAGGAATGCCCCCCCCCCCATCGTTACATTGTAGGAATGTCCCCCCCCATCGTTACATTGTAGAAATGTTCCCCCCCATCATTACATTGTAGAAATGTCCCTCCCCCATCATTACATTGTAGGAATGTCCCCCCCCCCATCATTACATTGTAGGAATGTCCCCCCCCATCATTACATTGTAGGAATGTCCCCCCCCATCATTACATTGTAGGAATGTCCCCCCCCCATCATTACATTGTAGGAATGTCCCTCCCCCATCGTTACATTGTAGGAATGTCCCCCCCCATCATTACATTGTAGGAATGTCCCCCTATCGTTACATTGTAGGAATGTCCCCCCCCCCCCCATCGTTACATTGTAGGAATGTCCCCCCCCATCGTTACATTGTAGGAATGTCCCCCTATCGTTACATTGTAGGAATGTCCCCTCCCCCATCATTACATTGTAGGAATGTCCCCTCCCCCATCATTACATTGTAGAAATGTCCCCCCCCCCCCCCATCATTACATTGTAGGAATGTCCCCTCCCCCATCGTTACATTGTAGGAATGTCCCCTCCCCCATCGTTACATTGTAGGAATGTCCCCTCCCCCATCGTTACATTGTAGGAATGTCCCCCCCCCCCCATCATTACATTGTAGGAATGTCCCCTCCCCCATCATTACATTGTAGGAATGTCCCCTCCCCCATCATTACATTGTAGAAATGTCCCCCCCCCCCCCCATCATTACATTGTAGGAATGTCCCCCCCCCCCCCATCATTACATTGTAGGAATGTCCCCTCCCCCATCGTTACATTGTAGGAATGTCCCCTCCCCCATCGTTACATTGTAGGAATGTCCCCTCCCCCATCGTTACATTGTAGGAATGTCCCCCCCCCCCACCATCGTTACATTGTAGGAATGTCCCCCTATCGTTACAGATACCAAGTTTAGTATTACGGTTCTCAATGCCAAAACGATACTGAATAGCGAATGTGACCATAATAAATTGCCTTTCATACCTCGGCCTTCGACCAAACCTTCCAGTCCAGGAGAAGGTGTTCTACTAATCCAACATCTTGAATTACAGCCGTAGTTTTATAATTTAGAGAAAAATTGTCACTTTCACTTGTAGTTAGAAGCCAATCATCAGTGCAGCCTTGTAGAATGCTCTAAAGGATAAACAGACGACAATGGATACGATCAGGTCTCAGGAATATTCCATCCATACAATCAGGTCTCCATATTCCATCCATACAATCAGGTCTCCATATTCCATCCATACAATCAGGTCTCCATATTCCATCCATACAATCAGGTCTCCATATTCCTTCCATACAATCAGGTCTCCATATTCCTTCCATACATTCAGGTCTCCATATTCCATCCATACAATCAGGTCTCCATATTCCATCCATACAATCAGGTCTCCATATTCCTTCCATACAATCAGGTCTCCATATTCCATCCATACAATCAGGTCTCCATATTCCTTCCATACATTCAGGTCTCCATATTCCATCCATACATTCAGGTCTCCATATTCCTTCCATACAATCAGGTCTCCATATTCCATCCATACAATCAGGTCTCAGGAATATTCCATCCATACAATCAGGTCTCCATATTCCATCCATACAATCAGGTCTCCATATTCCATCCATACATTCAGGTCTCAGGAATATTCCATCCATACAATCAGGTCTCAGGAATATTCCATCCATACATTCAGGTCTCAGGAATATTCCATCCATACAATCAGGTCTCCATATTCCATCCATACAATCAGGTCTCCATATTCCATCCATACAATCAGGTCTCCATATTCCATCCATACAATCAGGTCTCCATATTCCATCCATACAATCAGGTCTCCATATTCCATCCATACGATCAGGTCTCCATATTCCATCCATACAATCAGGTCTCCATATTCCATCCATACATTCAGGTCTCCATATTCCATCCATACATTCAGGTCTCCATATTCCTTCCATACAATCAGGTCTCCATATTCCATCCATACGATCAGGTCTCAGGAATATTCCATCCATACAATCAGGTCTCAGGAATATTCCATCCATACAATCAGGTCTCCATATTCCATCCATACAATCAGGTCTCCATATTCCATCCATACAATCAGGTCTCCATATTCCATCCATACGATCAGGTCTCCATATTCCATCCATACAATCATATACAAGATGGAAGTCATATATTAGTGGTCAGACTAAACTTTCTTCATGTCATTTTTCCTATGAGGAGTTAAACAGTTAAACTTTGAGGACTCGTACAATAATTTTGCAAATACAGTCAGCAATCTTGTCTCGTTCTCGTTTCTCCCTCCCACAGCTCGTTGTCTAGGTAACCGACCACCACTCTGCTCTAGAAGCAGGTGTACATTCAGCTATAGTAAATAGATGTGTACATGATACAGTATATACACTGGGGGACATTTACGCCGATGCTCCCTGGAGTTATGTGGGGGTGCACTACCTCTGTGTAAATCTCTGGGGTACCCTTCACCCAACCCCCGCCCCGCCCATCTGGTGCACAACCAGCGGGTGCAAATAAATGTATTTTTTGGTGCAGAGGGGCCAGATGCGAATACAACTATTTTAGCTTAATAACTGACCCCCTATGTCTATGTAAGTTATATACACACCAGTCAGACCACTGCTTTTAGAGTAGAGCAGTGGTCGGTAACCTAGACAATGATAGCATAGGTAAATGATGGTATCTGCACAAGTGCTGCAAGTGTAACAGAAGGGACTGAAAGATCTGCAGCAGGAATGCGGAGGAGAGCAGCGGACATTGTGCATGCGCTATTACCCCAAAGGATTATGGGCCGGAAAAGGCAGAAATCCGCCAGGTGACGGCCATAATCATGTGGTGTAGTAGGACCCCCAGCCCCAGTACCCAGAGGGGTCTATTACAGGCATAGACGGGACAGTTGGGGGGTTGGGAGGACGAGGCTAGCCGCCATAGAATCCCGACCTCCATCCACTGAACAGTAACTGCGCATGCAGGGCTGCAGCAAGAGACGACAGATAACACCGAGGAGGGGGACGCTGCTCCGATACGGGAGACCCCCACATACAGACCCCTATGTCATCTAGTAGTGTCTGCAATGGCTGACCGCCACACCTACCTTCAGCATATGAAACCCCACAATGCACTGGGGCTGGACTAACACTTGGTGGATCATGGGATAGATGTCACAGTTCTCACTTTCCTGGATTCGCTGCTGATTATATTTTATTAAACACAAAATAATCTGGAGACCTAAAGACTGAGTCCTCTCACAGCTGCTGATCTCCACAATCTGGAAGATAGAAGCGGGGGTCAGAGGAGTGCACAACCGATCCAGGGAGAAGAGCCAGAGCCTGAGTGTGTATATATCTCTCTCCATTCTGTGTAGGTATACATATGTATATATCTCTCCATTCTGTGTAGGTATACATGTGTATATATCTCTCCATTCTGTGTAGGTATACATGTGTATATATCTCTCCATTCTGTGTAGGTATACAGCAGTGTATTATATACTTATTACCCTCCTGTATGAGTGTGTATATATCTCACTTCTGTGTAGGTATACAGCAATGTATTATATACTTATTATCCCTCCTGTATGAGTGTGTATATATCTTCCCATTCTGTGTAGGTATACAGCAGTGTATTATATACTTATTATCCCTCCTGTATGAGTGTGTATATATCTCCCCATTCTGTGTAGGTATACAGCAATGTATTATATACTTATTATCCCTCCTGTATGAGTGTATATATATCTTCCCATTCTGTGTAGGTATACAGCAGTGTATTATATACTTATTATCCCTCCTGTATGAGTGTGTATATATCTCCCCATTCTGTGTAGGTATACAGCAGTGTATTATATACTTATTATCCCTCCTGTATGAGTGTGTATATATCTTCCCATTCTGTGTAGGAATACAGCAGTGTATTATATACTTATTATACTCCTGTATGAGTGTGTATATATCCCCCCATTCTGTGTAGGTATACAGCAGTGTATTATATACTTATTATCCTCCAGTATGAGTGTGTATATATCTCTCTCCATTCTGTGTAGGTATACAGCAGTGTATTATATACCTATTATCCTCCTGTATGAGTGTGTATATATATGTCCCCATTCTGTGTAGGTATACAGCAGTGTATTATATACTTATTATCCTCCTATATGAGTGTGTATATATATATACCCATTCTGTGTAGGTATAAAGCAGTGTATTATATACTTATTATCCCCCTCCTGTATGAGTATATATATATATATATATATATATATATATATCCCCATTCTGTGTAGGTATACAGCAGTGTATTATATACTTATTATACTCCTGTATGAGTGTGTATATATCTCCCCATTCTGTGTAGGTATACAGCAGTGTATTATATACTTATTATGCTCCTGTATGAGTGTGTATATATATGTCCCCATTCTGTGTTGGTATACAGCAGTGTATTATATACTTATTATCCCCCTCCTGTATGAGTGTATATATATCCCCCCATTCTGTGTAGGTATACAGCAGTGTATTATATACTTATTATACTCCTGTATGAGTGTGGTATATATCTCCATTCTGTGTACGTATACAGCAGTGTATTATATACTTATTATCCTCCTGTATAAGTGTGTATATATCTCCCCAGTCTGTGTGGGTATACAGCAGTGTATTATATACTTATTATCCTCCTGTATGAGTGTGTATATATCCCTCCATTCTGTGTAAGTATACAGCAGTGTATTATATACTTATTATCCTCCTGTATGAGTGTGTATATATCTCCCCTGTGTGTAGGTATACAGCAGTGTATTATATACTTATTATCCTCCTGTATGAGTGTATATATCCCCCCATTCTGTGTAGGTATACAGCAGTGTATTATATACTTATTATCCTCCTGTATAAGTGTGTATATATTTCCATTCTGTGTAGGTATACAGCAGTGTATTATATACTTATTATCCTCCTGTATGAGTGTGTATATATCTCTCCATTCTGTGTAGGTATACAGCAGTGTATTATATACTTATTATCCTCCTGTATGAGTGTGTATATATCTCCCCATTCTGTGTAGGTATACAGCAGTGTATTATATACTTATTATCCTCATCCTGTATGAGTGTGTATATATATCTCCCCATTCTGTGTAGGTATACAGCAGTGTATTATATACTTATTATCCTCCAGTATGAGTGTGTATATATCTCCATTCTGTGTAGGTATACAGCAGTGTATTATATACTTATTATCCTCCTCCTGTATGAGTGTGTATATATCTCCCCATTCTGTGTAGGTATACAGCAGTGTATTATATACTTATTATCCTCCTGTATGAGTGTGTATATATCTCTCCATTCTGTGTAGGTATACAGCAGTGTATTATATACTTATTATCCTCCTGTATGAGTGTGTATATATCTCCCCATTCTGTGTAGGTATACAGCAGTGTATTATATACTTATTATCCTCATCCTGTATGAGTGTGTATATCTCCCCATTCTGTGTAGGTATACAGCAGTGTATTATATACTTATTATCCTCCAGTATGAGTGTGTATATATCTCCATTCTGTGTAGGTATACAGCAGTGTATTATATACTTACCATCCTCCTGTATATATATATGGGTCACACAGTCACTTTGCACATTTTTATAGCTCAAAAACAGGAAAAAAACTGCTATATTGAACTCAATGGTAAAACAGATATAAATGCACAAAAACTTATTTTACAGCTTAATTTTTATAACATCCGAACGTAACGACTAGAGATGAGCGCACCTGGAGCAGCTGGAGTCCATCCGATCCCGATCGTTCAGCATTTGATTAGCGGGGGCTGCAGAACTTGGATGAAGCCCTAAGGCTATGTGGGAATCATGGATATAGTCATTGGCTGTATCCAGGTTTTCCAGACAACCTTAGAGCTTTATCCAAGTTCAGCAGCCGCCGCTAATCACATGCTGAGCGCTCGGGTGGAATCACGCTCATCTCTATTAACGATACCACAACTTACTCTGGCAAAGAGAAAGACGGCCGCCCTGATTCCTCCGATCTCGTGCAGAACGCTGTGGATGTTTCTCTCCTGCGCGGGGTGCAGCAGTCTGAGGGCCACAGGGTCCAGGACTTTGCTGGTCACGTCCTTGCTGCTGAACGGTCTCTGAGCGGCCGCGGCTTTTAGGATTCCTTTCATCCGGATAACCGGCTCATAGATGGTGTAAGAGGCCGGAGATTCCATATCATAAACCACCGCCAGATTCTCCTACAGCAGAGAGATACAGTGTGATCGCCCCCCTCACTGCCCGGTACATGGTGTATACAGCTCCGGCCGCCCCCTCACTGCCCGGTACATGGTGTATACAGCTCCGGCCGCCCCCTCACTGCCCGGTACATGGTGTATACAGCTCCGGCCCGCCCCCTCACTGCCCGGTACATGGTGTATACAGCTCCGGCCGCCCCCTCACTGCCCGGTACATGGTGTATACAGCGACCGCTCCGGCCGCCCCCTCACTGCCCGGTACATGGTGTATACAGCGACAGCTCCGGGCCGCCCCCTCACTGCCCGGTACATGGTGTATACAGCGCAGCTCCGGCCACCCCCTCACTGCCCGGTACATGGTGTATACAGCTCCGGCCGCCCCCTCACTGCCCGGTACATGGTGTATACAGCTCCGGCCGCCCCCTCACTGCCCGGTACATGGTGTATACAGCTCCGGCCGCCCCCTCACTGCCCCGGTACATGGTGTATACAGCTCCGGCCGCCCCCTCACTGCCCCGGTACATGGTGTATACAGCGACAGCTCCGGCCGCCCCCTCACCCCCGGTACATGGTGTATACAGCTCCGGCCGCCCCCCTCCTGCCCGGTACATGGTGTATACAGCTCCGGCCGCCCCCTCACTGCCCGGTACATGGTGTATACAGCTCCGGCCGCCCCCTCACTGCCCCGTTACATGGTGTATACAGCTCCGGCCGCCCCCTCACTGCCCCGGTACATGGTGTATACAGCGACAGCTCCGGCCGCCCCCTCACTGCCCCGGTACATGGTGTATACAGCTCCGGCCGCCCCCTCACTGCCCGATACATGGTTGTATACAGCTCCGGCTGCCCCATCACCTGCCCGGCTACACAGCGACCGCAACCGGCCGCACTCACTGCCCAGCTACACAGCGACAGCTCCGGACACCCCATCACTGCCCGGCTACACAGCGACAGCTCCGGACACCCCATCACTGCCCGGCTACACAGCGACAGCTCCGGACACCCCATCACTGCCCGGCTACACAGCGACCCCTACGGCCGCACTCTCACTGCCCGGTTACACAGTGGTTGCACTCTCACTGCCAGGCTACACAGCAACCGCTCCGGCCACACTCTCACTGCCCGGCATATACAGCGACCGCTCTGGCCGCACTCTCACTGCCCCGGGTACATGGTGTACACAGCGACTGCTCTTGCCACCCTCACACTGTCTGGCTACATGGGGTATACAGCAACAGCTACTGCCGCGCTCTCACTGCCCGGCTACACAGCAACCGTTCCGGTGTGGTGTGTGTGTGTATATATACATAAATATATATATATATATATATATATATACACACACACACAACAATAGTGGAGAGCCTTACACGGGCCGGACAGGCTAAGGACCAGCTACAACAATGGTGACAATGTATCCCCTAAGCCCCTGTCCACGCTCGTGGTATCTATCGGGCCGTCATGCTGTCCTTACTATGGAAGCTGCCACTTGGCAACCACCTTTAGTTCACACCACATGGCGACTCCCTGGACATCACATTCAAAAAGGAGAGCTGAGAGCAACGTCACGACATAAAATCTTGAGCAAGTCATGTGACCCAGAACCCAGTAGCATACAACGCCTATACAAGTCAATGCAATGCTAGTTTATTGAATAGTCCCAGACAACCTATTAAAAAAACCAAAACACATAACATTGTGGAGTGTAACAGCGATACTTACAGCTAAAGACGTTAAGTCGATTTCTTTGTTTTTAAAAAGAAAATCGAGAATTCTTTCATTTTGCAGAATTTCCTTTGAGATGTATTTGCAATGATCAATAACAGCATTTCCGTGCCTGCAGGTGACCAAGGAGGTGAAGTCCGGGCCGCGACAGTATAGATGGAAGGCTTCTTCTATACCGAGAAGAGGACCTGATGGACAGGAGACACAGTCACACAAGGACACTATAGATGGAAGGCTTCTTCTATGCCGAGAAGAGGACCTGATGGACAGGAGACACAGTCACACAAGGACAATATAGATGGAAGGCTTCTTCTATGCCGAGAAGAGGACCTGATGGACAGGAGACACAGTCACACAATGACACTATAGATGGAAGGCTTCTTCTATACCGAGAAGAGGACCTGATGGACAAGAGACTCAGTCACACAAGGACAATATAGATGGAAGGCTTCTTCTATGCCGAGAAGAGGACCTGATGGACAGGAGACACAGTCACACAAGGACAATATAGATGGAAGGCTTCTTCTATACCGAGAAGAGGACCTGATGGACAGGAGACACAGTCACACAAGGACAATATAGATGGAAGGCTTCTTCTATGCCGAGAAGAGGACCTGATGGACAGGAAACACAGTCACACAATGACAATATAGATGGAAGGCTTCTTCTATACCGAGAAGAGGACCTGATGGACAAGAGACACAGTCACACAATGACACTATAGCTGGAAGGCTTCTTCTATGCCGAGAAGAGGACCTGATGGACAGGAGACACAGTCACACAATGACACTATAGATGGAAGGCTTCTTCTATGCCGAGAAGAGGACCTGATGGACAAGAGACAGTCACACAAGGACAATATAGATGGAAGGCTTCTTCTATGCCGAGAAGAGGACCTGATGGACAGGAGACACAGTCACACAAGGACAATATAGATGGAAGGCTTCTTCTATACCGAGAAGAGGACCTGATGGACAAGAGACACAGTCACACAAAGACACTATAGATGGAAGGCTTCTTCTATGCCGAGAAGAGGACCTGATGGACAGGAGACACAGTCACACAATGACACTATAGATGGAAGGCTTCTTCTATGCCGAGAAGAGGACCTGATGGACAGGAGACACAGTCACACAAGGACACTATAGATGGAAGGCTTCTTCTATGCCGAGAAGAGGACCTGATGGACAGGAGACACAGTCACACAACGACACTATAGATGGAAGGCTTCTTCTATGCCGAGAAGAGGACCTGATGGACAAGAGACACAGTCACACAAAGACACTATAGATGGAAGGCTTCTTCTATGCCGAGAAGAGGACCTGATGGACAGGAGACACAGTCACACAATGACACTATAGATGGAAGGCTTCTTCTATGCCGAGAAGAGGACCTGATGGACAGGAGACACAGTCACACAAGGACACTATAGATGGAAGGCTTCTTCTATACCGAGAAGAGGACCTGATGGACAGGAGACACAGTCACACAATGACACTATAGATGGAAGGCTTCTTCTATGCCGAGAAGAGGACCTGATGGACAGGAGACACAGTCACACAATGACACTATAGATGGAAGGCTTCTTCTATGCCGAGAAGAGGACCTGATGGACAGGAGACACAGTCACACAAGGACAATATAGATGGAAGGCTTCTTCTATGCCGAGAAGAGGACCTGATGGACAGGAGACACAGTCACACAAGGACAATATAGATGGAAGGCTTCTTCTATGCCGAGAAGAGGACCTGATGGACAGGAGACACAGTCACACAAGGACAATATAGATGGAAGGCTTCTTCTATGCCGAGAAGAGGACCTGATGGACAGGAGACACAGTCACACAAGGACAATATAGATGGAAGGCTTCTTCTATGCCGAGAAGAGGACCTGATGGACAGGAGACACAGTCACACAAGGACAATATAGATGGAAGGCTTCTTCTATGCCGAGAAGAGGACCTGATGGACAGGAGACACAGTCACACAAGGACAATATAGATGGAAGGCTTCTTCTATGCCGAGAAGAGGACCTGATGGACAAGAGACACAGTCACACAATGACACTATAGATGGAAGGCTTCTTCTATGCCGAGAAGAGGACCTGATGGACAGGAGACACAGTCACACAAGGACACTATAGATGGAAGGCTTCTTCTTTTTTTTTTTTTTTTTTTTTAATGTAATTTTTATTAACATTTTTCGTATATGAAACAATACAAATAATAGTTCCTGAGAGTGGCATCACAGTGAAGCAAACTACACCAGCCCAAAACAAGTTACATTTCCCCCATATAACAGAACATTTCAAGGTAAGATAACATAGCCGTGGGAACCAACAAGTCAATTTAAATCACCAGTCGAGGCCGGCAATGTAATAAGGCAAGACGCCCTTACTCAGGAGAAATGACAAGACACACAATGGGAAAGAACAAGAAGGAAAGATGGGGGGGGGGGGGGGAAGAAAAAACTAATAACATTAGGAAATGATCTGCGAGCTAGAGAGGGAGCATCTCCCTATCAGTTAGTCAGGCCAGTGCGAGCGCAATAAGCCTCCCATGGGGCCCAGACGGAGTCAAATAGCGGCATCTGATTATTGAGTGACGCCGTCAGTCGCTCTAAGCCCCTGACATCTCTGATTTTAGCAAGTAAATCATCAGCGGACGGGGGGGAAGTTTGCTTCCATCTGCGGGGGATAAGCGACTTAGCGGCTGTCAGTAAAAGCAGCATTAATTTGGTGGATTTCTTGCCCAAAGTTTTGGTGTAACATTGAACAAGAAGACCAAGGGATCTAAGCTAAGTTGGATGCTCAGGACCGAGGAGAGCAATGCCGCCACATGAGTCCAATACCCCTTAATCAGAGAACATTCCCAGAAGAGATGGAGCAGAGAACCCACCGAGCCGTTACATCTCCAGCACACCGAGGGGATGTTAGGGTTTAGCTTGTGAAGCAATTCAGGGGTGTGATACCATCCCATCATGAATTTATAGTGGCATTCTTTATAATCGTGCAAATTGAGGAGGAGGCGGCTCTGCTCCATATCACCTGCCAAAGCTCAGGGGAAATTGTCCTGGCTAATAAAGTTTCCCATCTGTCCATATACTTATGGCGGGTCAACGAGTCTCCCACAGGCGAGTTTAGAATTTGATAGATGGCAGAGATGAGACCCCTAGTTGATCCACCCGCCCTGATCAGCTGTTCAAACAGTGTAGGCTTCGAGACCGTAAGGGACCCAAAGGTCGTCTGCATAAAGTGTCTAACACCAAGATAGGAAAGATACTCCGACCCAGGTAAGTCATGCTTCTCCCTAAGTTTCCCAAAGGGTAAAAGAGTACGAGTAAGCGGATCAACCAGATCCGCGAACTGGAACAGTCTCTTACTGAGCCAATGCCTTACCATCAGAGGGGACATGCCAATCTGTAAGGAAGGAGAGAGTAAGAAAGAGATGAGAGGGGAGTGTCGGCTAAATAGACTAAACCTAGCTGAACAGGTGGACCATATATGTCTGGTGAAGAGGATAGGGCCCAGCATAGGTAGGGCAGGAAAGGCGGGAGGGGAGGAGGACCACAGGAAGGAGTTCGGGTGGATGGGGGCCATCCACATTTTTTCTATCACTGCCCAGACTTTATATGTGGAGAGAGAGGCCCAGCCCATGATCTGGCGGAGATGTGTGGCCCAGTAGTAATGAAGAATATTAGGGGTAGCAAGGCCTCCCTGGGACTTGCCTGACATCATTACGGACTTGGGGATCCTATGCCGTTTATGTGCCCAAATAAATCTAAAAATCACCCCCTGCAGGGCCTTCAGTTCACTCAGGGGCACCCGGACCGGGAGGGTCTCAAAGTGATAGAGGAGCTTTGGCAAGATGGTCATTTTCACAGATGCTATACGGCCCAAGAGGGAGATATGCTGTGTAGTCCATTTCCCGAGGAGGGTCCTAAGATCTCGGAACAACGAGGGGAAATTTGCAGCGTACAGGGTGGAATAGGTAGGAGTCAGTTTGACGCCCAGGTATTTGAGGGACGAGGCGGACCATTTGTACTTGAAAGTGGCCTGCAGCTGAGACACCAGGGAATGTGGTAGATTAAGGGGAAGGGCCTCAGTCTTCGTCGTGTTAACTTTATAGCCAGACAACAGACCAAAGGAGGAAAGGAGGGCATGCAGGACAGGCAGGGTAGTGAGGGGCTCAGTCAGTGAAAGCAAGATGTCATCAGCGAAGAGCATAATTTTAAAGTCTCTGTCGCCCACCCCACCCCTCGAATGTCAGGATATTCGGAAGGCTTCTTCTATACCGAGAAGAGGACCTGATGGACAAGAGACACAGTCACACAAGGACAATATAGATGGAAGGCTTCTTCTATACCGAGAAGAGGACCTGATGGACAAGAGAGACAGTCACACAATGACACTATAGATGGAAGGCTTCTTCTATGCCGAGAAGAGGACCTGATGGACAAGAGACACAGTCACACAAGGACACTATAGATGGAAGGCTTCTTCTATACCGAGAAGAGGACCTGATGGACAGGAGACACAGTCACACAATGACACTATAGATGGAAGGCTTCTTCTATACCGAGAAGAGGACCTGATGGACAGGTGACACAGTCACACAATGACACTATAGATGGAAGGCTTCTTCTATGCCGAGAAGAGGACCTGATGGACAGGAGACACAGTCACACAAGGACACTATAGATGGAAGGCTTCTTCTATACCGAGAAGAGGACCTGATGGACAAGAGACACAGTCACACAAGGACACTATAGATGGAAGGCTTCTTCTGCAGGGGATAGATGTAAATTACAAATCTAAATAACTTCACTGGAAATTTCACTGGAGTTCCCCTTTAAGTGACAGGACTGAGACTGAGAAAATAGAAAATGAAATCTAACTTGTTTTCAGGCTGATCTCACCATTAAAGAGGAGCAGATTGCCGAGGCACAGGTGTCCCCGATAGGATAGGGCTCTTCCGGAGAGGTCACGTGATGGCCGATTAGACAGAAGGAGCGGTTGCTGTCGGAGGACAGGCTGCCTTTGCGGGGGGGGTTATACTCCAGAGTCACCTCCGTCGTCCTGTATATAATCACCACATGCGGCATAAACTGTATAACAGCAATAAGATACAAAGCATTGGAGCGTTATAAGCTATAAACAGACAAGGGGGGGGGGACCAACCTTCTTAGGCCCAGTTCACACTAAGCAAAAACAGTTTCCGGATGCTCAGTGTGAACTGGGCCTTACAACCGCTCATACACATAGGAAGAACTGAGAATAAACTGCAGAAGAGACCACATTACCCAAACTGGAAGCCATAATACTGGTACACCGCCACAAACAATCACTTAAAGGGGAACTCCACCAAAACAAAGCAGCTGGTGTCAGAAAGTGCCAGAGATAATAAGTTACTTCTACGTAACTCCCTATTTAAGGGCTGGCGGGCAGGCTCCTCTCTCCCTATGTAATACCTGGCGGGCAGGCTCCCTCTCTCCCTATATAAGTCCTGGCGGGAAGGCTCCTCTCTCCCTATGTAATACCTGGCGGGCAGGCTCCTCTCTCCCTATGTAATACCTGGCGGGCAGGCTCCTCTCTCCCTATGTAATACCTGGCGGGCAGGCTCCTCTCTCCCTATGTAATACCTGGCGGGCAGGCTCCTCTCTCCCTATGTAATACCTGGCGGGCAGGCTCCTCTCTCCCTATGTAATACCTGGCGGGCAGGCTCCTCTCTCCCTATGTAATACCTGGCGGGCAGGCTCCTCTCTCTCTATGTAATACCTGGCGGGCAGGCTCCTCTCTCCCTATGTAATACCTGGCGGGCAGGCTCCTCTCTCACTATATAATACCTGGCAGGCAGGCTCCTCTCTCTCTATGTAATACCTGGCGGGCAGGCTCCTCTCTCCCTATGTAATACCTGGTGGGCAGGCTCCTCTCTCCCTATGTAATACCTGGCGGGCAGGCTCCTCTCTCCCTATGTAATACCTGGCGGGCAGGGTCCTCTCTCCCTATGTAATACCTGGCGGGCAGGCTCCTCCTCGTCCCTATGTAATACCTGGCGGGCAGGCTCCTCTCTCCCTATGTAATACCTGGCGGGCAGGCTCCTCTCTCCCTATGTAATACCTGGGCGGGCAGGCTCCTCTCTCCCTATGTAATACCTGCGGGCAGGCTCCTCTCTCCCTATTTAAGGGCTGGCGGGCAGGCTCCTCTCTCCCTATGTAATACCTGGCAGGCAGGCTCCTCTCTCCATATGGTAATACCTGGCAGGCAGGCTCCTCTCTCTCTATGTAATACCTGGCGGGCAGGCTCCTCTCTCCTATGTAATACCTGGCGGGCAGGCTCCTCTCTCCCTATGTAATACCTGGCGGGCAGGCTCCTCTCTCCCTATGTAAGCCCTGGCGGGCAGGCTCCTCTCTCCCTATGTAATACCTGGCGGGCAGGCTCCTCTCTCCCTATGTAATACCTGGCAGGCAGGCTCCTCTCTCTCTATGTAATACCTGGCGGGCAGGCTCCTCTCTCCCTATGTAATACCTGGCGGGCAGGCTCCTCTCTCCCTATGTAATACCTGGCGGGCAGGCTCCTCTCTCCCTATGTAAGCCCTGGCGGGCAGGCTCCTCTCTCCCTATGTAATACCTGGCGGGCAGGCTCCTCTCTCCCTATGTAATACCTGGCGGGCAGGCTCCTCTCTCCCTATGTAATACCTGGCCGGGCAGGCTCCTCTCCCGCACAGTTCTATACAGATGTATCTCGGGCAGCACTGCTCCCGCACAGTTCTATACAGATGTATCTCGGGCAGCACTGCTCCCGCACAGTTCTATACAGATGTATCTCGGGCAGCACTGCTCCCGCACAGTTCTATACAGATGCATCTCAGGCAAGCACTGCTCCCGCACAGTTTCTATACAGGTGTATCTCGGGCAGCACTGCTCCCGCACAGTTCTATACAGATGTATCTCGGGCAGCACTGCTCCCGCACAGTTTCTATACAGATGTATCTCGGGCAGCACTGCTCCCAGCACAGTTCTATACAGATGTATCTCGGGCGGCACTGCTCCCGCACAGTTCTATACAGATGTATCTCGGGCAGCACTGCTCCCGCACAGTTCTATACAGATGTATCTCGGGCAGCACTGCTCCAGCACAGTTCTATACAGATGTATCTCGGGCAGCACTGCTCCCGCACAGTTCTATACAGATGTATCTCGGGCAGCACTGCTTCCGCACAGTTCTATACAGATGTATATCGGGCAGCATTGCTCCCGCACAGTTCTATACAGATGTATCTCGGGCAGCACTGCTCCCGCACAGTTCTATACAGATGTATCTCGGGCAGTACTGGGCTCCCGCACAGTTCTATACAGATGTATCTCGGGCAGCAATGCTCCCGCACAGTTCTATACAGATGTATCTCGGGCAGCACTGCCTCCCGCACAGTTCTATACAGATGTATCTCGGGCAGCACTGCTCCCGCACAGTTCTATACAGATGTATCTCGGGCAGCACTGCTCCCGCACAGTTCTATACAGATGCATCTCAGGCAGGCACTGCTCCCGCACAGTTTCTAACAGATGCATCTCGGGCAGCACTGCTCCCGCACAGTTCTATACAGATGTATCTCGGGCAGCACTGCTCCCGCACAGTTCTATACAGATGTATCCGGGCAGCACTGCTCCCGCACAGTTCTATACAGATGTATCTCGGGCAGCACTGCTCCCGCACAGTTCTATACAGATGTATCTCGGGCAGCACTGCTCCAGCACAGTTCTATACAGATGTATCTCGGTGCAGCACTGCTTCCGCACAGTTCTATACAGATGTATATCGGGCAGCATTGCTCCCGCACAGTTCTATACAGATGTATCTTCGGGCAGCACTGCTCCCGCACAGTTTCTATAAGATGTATCTCGGGCAGGTACTGCTCCCGCACAGTTCTATACAGATGTATCTCGGGCAGCCACTGCTCCGCACAGTTCTATACAGATGTATCTCGGGCAGCACTGCTCCCGCACAGTTCTATACAGATGTATCTCGGGCAGCACTGCTCCCGCACAGTTCTATCAGATGTATCTCGGCAGCACTGCTCCGCACAGTTCTATACAGATGCATCTCAGGCAGCACTGCTCCCGCACAGTTCTATACAGATGCATCTCGGGCATGCACTGCTCCCGCACAGTTCTATACAGATGTATCTCGGGCAGCTCTGCTCCCGCACAGTTCTATACAGATGTATCTCGGGCAGCACTGCTCCCGCACAGTTCTATACAGATGTATCTCGGGCAGCACTGCTCCCGCACAGTTCTATACAGATGTATCTCGGGCAGCACTGCTCCAGCACAGTTCTATACAGATGTATCTCGGGCAGCACTGCTCCCGCACAGTTCTATACAGATGCTATCTCGGGCAGCCACTGCTCCCGCACCAGTTCTTACAGATGTATCTCGGGCAGCATTGCTCCCGCCAGTTCTATCAGATGTATCTCGGGGCAGCACTGCTCCCGCAAGTTCTATACAGATGCATTCGGCAGCACTGCTCCCGCACAGTTCTATACAGATGTATCTGGGCAGCATTGCTCCCGCACAGTCTATACAGATGTATCTCGGGCAGCACGGCTTTTTTTCCGCACAGTTCTATACAGATAGGCACTGTGATGGTGGTTACTCACCTCTGTCCGGACAACCCACAGCATTAGCTTACTGCAGACTTTGTTCTACTTTCCAAACACTCCTTACAGGTGAAGGCCACGTGCTGCCACTTTTCAGGCTGTAAAATATGTCTTGGGATTCGACTTGAGCCAATGGGATGGATCTGTATTCATCACTTGTACTGGAGCATAGCCTGGAAAATACAAGCAGATAGCAGGTTATCCTGGACACATATCGGCCCTGACTGTGACCCCACCTGACGCTGTATTATTCCCAGCCATTACCATCTTATACTTCTTTTTTTGGTTTGGAGCAACCCCGCGCGCTTGGTTTGGAGCGACCCCGGCGCGCTCGAGGTTGGAGCGACCCCGGCGCGCTCGGGTTTGGATGGACCACTAATCTCTAGCAAAAGAGTTTGGGGCAGCAGAGGACACAGATTGGGCGATGGTCACCCGGAATCTCAGCTATTCCCAATTCCAATCTGCTCGGCCGTCCACAAGAAGTTAGTGTTATTATGGTCGGCTTGTACCAGAAGATCACAGAGATCAATGCACAGCAGATATTCAAGACGGCAAGGCCGGACTGCATGTGGCCGACACTACGCGGAGCCAGCTTAGATTGCCAGAAGATGGGGGGCACCACGGCCTATAGCTCTCCCAATATGTCTCAGTACCATTGTGAACACTAAGCATTTAAAACTAAGGCTGCATTCACAACCACCAGTGGTTTTGTCCATGAAACACGGACGTGGAATGGCCGACCTGGGACTGTTTCACGCCCGGCATGTGTAATATCATGCCGGCAGCTGGGACATCTTTGAATGGCCGGCGTCACGGTTATGGCAGTACAGTCACTGCCAGATATAAACCACACCTAATAAGACACGCCATGATGATAAATTACATTACTGAAAATAAAACGGCCCGACAGCAAACTGAACCAAATCTGCTCATCAGCACCTTGGAGCCCAGGGAAGCACATGGATATAGCCGTCCTCTAAGAGCCTGTCCCCCGAGGAGGGATCCGCGCCAGGCCTGTCCGCTAGAAAGAGGAAGGAGACTCATGAGAGAAAAAACAGAGAAGCTTCTCGAGTGTGTCTGTGGTATCAGCCCTAATGGGGGCATGAGCAGGGGGGTGAGGAGAGGGGAGAAGCTGCTATAGTGTCTGTGGTATCAGCCATAAGGTGGATGAGCAGGGGGGTGAGGAGACGGGGGAGAAGCTTCTATAGTGTGTCTGTGGTATCAGCCTTATGGTGGATGAGCAGGGGGGGGTGAGGGGACGGGGAGAAGCTTCTATAGTGTGTCTGTGGTATCAGCCATAAATGGTGGATGAGCAGGGGGTGAGGAGACGGGGGAGAAGCTGCTATAGTGTCTGTGGTATCAGCCATAATGGTGGAGAGCAGGGGGGTGAGGAGACGGGGAGAAGCTTCTATAGTGTGGTCTGTGGTATCAGCCTAATGGTGGATGAGCCGGGGGGTGAGGAGAGGGGACGAAGCTTCTATAGGTGTCTGTGGTATCAGCCATAATGGTGGATGAGCAGGGGGGGTGGAGAGACGGGGAGAAGTGCTATAGTGGTCTGTGGTATCAGCATAATGGTGGATGAGCAAGGGGGGGTGAGGAGAGGGGAGAAGATGCTATAGTGTCTGTGGGATCAGCATAATGGTGGGAGCAGGGGAGTGAGGAGACGGGGAGAGGAGAGAGAAGAAGAAGCTTCTATGTGTGTCTGTGGTAATCCGCCTAATGGTGGTATATGAGCAGGGGAGTGAGGAGACGGGGAGAAGCTTCTATAGTGTGTCTGTGGTATCGCCTACATGGGGCATGAGCGGGGGGGTTGAGGAGACGGGGAGAAGCTGCTATAGTGTATGTGGTATCAGCCATAATGGTGGAGAGCAGGGGGGTGAGGCGACGGGGAGAAGCTGCTATTAGTGCTGTGGATCAGCCAGAATGGTGAGGAGCAGGGGGGTGAGGAGACGGGGAGAAGCTTGCTATAGTGTCTCGTGGTATCAGCATACTGGTGGTGAGCAGGGGTAATGCAGGAGAGGGGAGAGCTTCATAGTGTATCTGTGGTATCAGCCATAATGGTGGATG
>NW_027209448.1:0-22984 GCF_027789765.1 Dendropsophus ebraccatus | reverse complement strand
TGGACAGCTACTACATTATCTGTACTCAGAGATATCACTGTGTTATCTGTTGTGTTACATAGGACTGCAGGTGACTACTACATTATCTGTACTCAGAGATATCGCTGTGTTATCTGTGGTGTTACATAGGACTGCAGGTGACAGCTACTACATTATCTGTACTCAGAGATATCACTGTGTTATCTGTGGTGTTACATAGGACTGCAGGTGACTACTACATTATCTGTACTCAGAGATATCACTGTGTTATCTGTGGTGTTACATAGGACTGCAGGTGACATCTACATTATCTGTACTCAGAGGGATATCACTGTGTTATCTGTGCTGTTACATAGGACTGCAGGTGACATCTACTACATGATCTATACTCAGAGATATCACTGTGTTATCTGTGCTGTTACATAGGACTGCAGGTGAAATCTACTACATTATCTGTACTCAGAGATACCACTGTGTTATGTGGTGTTACATAGGACTGCAGGTGATATCAGGTGATTTCTCCAGGTTGCAGAAGTTCAAACTTCATCGTGCCCTGGTGTGCTGGTGTCTGTATGTCTGTATACATGTGTGCTGGTGTCTGTATACATGTGTGCTGGTGTCTGTGTGTGAGATCAATTCTAGAGAACTGGCTCATATATCCCATTTTCCCCAGTGGCTTAAAATGTAACCTCTGTTATACAGTTATAAAATTGTAGAAATTAAATGTGAACAAGGTACAATTCAAATAGACACTTACTTGTATAGCTGTCTCTTGTGCTCTGTATGCAGTGCATTATATTCACCCTTGCAACGTACAATTTATAGCGTGTCTACAAGCCCAGCGGGGCTCATTATGATGGAGACTAAAACTTATACAAGAGTGGGGTAGGGGTTCCCCTGTATTCAGAATGCTGTTGAGTGCTAGGCAATGCCCCATCTGGGATTATTGAATTTCGAGGGTCTATGCAGAGCAGGATAAAGACACCTCTGCTGCACAAACAGGATCTCCTAGAAAGCGTTCTCACCGCCATGTATTTGCTATCACTGGCTTGGGTGAGCTAAACTAGTCTGGCTGGGGGGGGGGGATGATTTGTACATGCTCACTAACATGGAACAGCCTCATTATATTAGCCTTACCAACATATTCTATGTTAGTGAGCATACCGGGGGGGGAGGATATTGGTGAACATATACAAATCACACAGCCCCCCAGACCCTCAAAATTCAATAACCCCAAACGGGGCATTGCCTAGTACTCAACAGCATTCTGAATACAGGGGAACCCCTACCCCACTCTTGTATAAGTTTTAGTCTCCATCATAATGAGCCCCGCTGGGCTTGTAGACACGCTATAAATTGTACGTTGCAAGGGTGAGTATAATGCACTGCATACAGAGCACAAGAGACGGCTATACAAGTAAGTGTCTATTTGAAATGCACCTTGTTCACATTTAATTTCTACAATTGTATAACTGTATAACAGAGGTTACATTTTAAGCCACTGGGGAAAATGGGGTATATGAGCCAGTTCTCTAGAATTGATCTGAACCAAATTATACCTCCCAGCAAGGCGTGGGTCGAACACACAATTTTTTTTTTTTTATTAATGTGGGGGGCCCAGACACTTTGGTTGTATGGGGCCCCGAAATTCCTGATGGCGGCCCTGAATATGGTTATTAGTAAATGTAACCTTTACTCTTCTCAGGAGTTATGGGGAGTTTCCTCTTGAGCATCACTAGTCATGACTGAACTTTGTAATATCTGGTGACAAAACATTGTATCACATGGACATATCCTGGCATAACAGTAAGTGATCAAATAAATGGGACTGTCATGTGTTGCAATATAAAGCTTGACAAATAGAATTGTAACAGTAGACATAATGAGCTAATGTTTAGGGATAACAATACTCTGCCAATGCATTTTATGGAAGCACTTTCCTAATATATTGGAATACATAATAATGCTCTGAGCAAAATATTCTCCTTTGCTCTAAATAATAGTACAGTCAAATCCCTGTGCCCTTACTATTTTGGGACGTGATAACCACATAAGTTGCTATTCTGGCCATGACATTTACAGGAAACTCAAAGCAAGGACTGTACCATCATTCAAGCAATATTCAACCATGCATTGTGGCAAATTAACAGAAAAACTTTTTTTTTTTATTTTGGACAGGCTGTCATAAAATGTATTCCATACTAGTCAAAGTCATATAGCTTGCCTGTATTGGCTCCGCTGAAAAGTTAAAGTACCTATCGCATTTGACAACACATCACAACTGTATTACAGTTTAAGCAGAAAAACACATAATAATTAGAGATGAGCGAACCGGGTTCGAGTTCGAGTCAATCCGAACTCGAATGTTTGGTATTTGATTAGCTGGGGCTGCTGAACTTGGATAAAGCTCGAAGGTTGTCTGGAAAACATGGATACAGCCAATGACTATATCCATGTTTTCCACATAGCCTTAGGGCTTTATCCAAGTTCAGCAGCCACCGATAATCAAATGCCGAAAGTTCGGGTTCGGATCGACTCGAGCATGCTCCAGGTTCGCTCATCTCTAATAATAATGTCATAGCATACAATATAGCAAGAGCCAATCTACATCCCTTAAAAATAAAAAATAAAAATAAAAAATCTGCACACTATTATTGCCATACTGCAACCAAACCAATACTGTAACCGATTCCGTAACCACTGCTAAACTATGGTTTGTCATTGCCAATTGTGATGCCATAAAGTAATTATCAATGGCACGATAAATAAATGTAATAAAAGTGCGGCAGAATATTTTGGCACTATATAAATAAATATTATTTTTAGTGTTGAGTGAGCACTAAAATGCTCAAGTGCTCGTTACTTGGGTCAAGCATTTTTAAATGCTCGAGTGCATGACTTGAGCAATGAGTCCAGTCAATAGGAGACTCAATAGGAGACAGGAGACTCACGCATAGAAGTCAATAGGATACTCACGCATTTAACCAGGTTCCCCCTTCTCGGCAAAGGGGAGGATGTCTGGTTTAATTGAGATCATCAGAATGTGATGGAAACACTCTTTTCTGTGCATTTACTTGTAAAGAAAGCAAAAAAAAAAACCTCCTTCTACACCCCTAAAAGCTGGCCCATTCTTCACCGTTAGTTCCCGTTATCTATGACAACCATAGATGACATAGGTGAAGGGGAAATAATTGTGTGCAAGATTCTGGTGGTGACACTTCTGCAAAATTGTGGACGAGAGCCTGGTGTTACCATCTGAAAAATTATGGACAAGAGCCTGACGTGACTCTTCCAAAAAATTGTGGGTGAAAGCCTGGTTTGACCCACTGAATGATGGTCTCTTCAGCGCATTGATATGCTGTTGAGAAGGAGGAGGAAGCTAAGCAGAAAAAGGATAAACCAATGAATCTTATAGCCTTTTTTAGGGTGATAGGGGTACATGGTTATCCGGTTACAGCTTGCAAAGACACCTGGTACACTGGTTTCCACCAGTTGAGAAGTGAAGTCTGGGGAAATTCAGGCTTTATTCATTTTGATAAGCGTCAGCCTTGTCAGGCATATACACTTTTCAGTGATGATTCCCCCCCCCCCCCCCCCCCCAGCAGTGCTAAATACCCTGACAGAATGCTAAACACCTCCAAGGGGTACAGTGCCAGATCGTGACACTTGTGAAGCTTAGACACTAAATAGTTGTAGGGTGCAGAGATATCATAGAGGATGCTGGCACGGTTAGCTACATACTCTGTCTCCATTCTTCTTAACTTTTCCCTCTTTGTCATCCTAGGCTGCGCATTGATGCAATTATCTTGTGGGAGTGTCATGAAAATGTTTCAGACCTTGGACAGTGCTTCCATGCCTGTTTTGGACATTCTGCCTGCTCCCCTCATCTCTCCTCCTCATTGGCCCACGCAACAACGTCCTCTGCCACTACCACTGTCAAATTTGAAGTATTGTAGCAAATTTTCTACCAGGGCCTTGTGGAAATGTGGAGCCTGACTGGTAACCCGATGTTGCAGATGGTATTTCACTATTGTTTTCGCAAACCCTAATCAATGTAAGAAATGCTTAGTTCCACCCAGTGGCGGTCTTTGGCACCAAGCACCCCAAGCGATCGCTTGGGGCCCCCAATATCCAGGGGGGCCCCCACGCCCCGCTCTTGTGCTCAAGACCGCTGGACAGGGCCGCTGCCCCGCTCGCTGCTGCCATCTGAACTGTAACTATGAGCACTTGTAATGAGCGCTCATAGTTACATGCAGCAGCACTGACAGGACGGGAGACATTGGCTCACTTCCTGTCAGTCACTCTTGTGGCCGCAGGAAGGGTTTTCCCTGCAGTCACAAGTGGCAGCTTTGTCCTTGTGGAGCATCGGCGCCAGGACAAGGGGAGTGCCTGCGGCCACAAGAGTGAAGAGAAGAGGAGACGCCTGGACCCAGGTGAATATAAGTGTTTGTTTTATTGTGTTATATACTATATGGGAGGGGGAGCACACAGGTGTCTGTTTAACTGGGGGAGCGCACATCGGGGGTCTATATAAATGGGGGGAGCACACAGGGGGGCTATATAACAGGGGGAACACACAGGGGGGCTATAGACTACTGGGGCTTCACAGAGGGGTCTATATACTACTGGGGGCAGCACACAGGGGGTCTATATACTACTTGAGGCAGCAGAATGGTGTCTATATACAACTTGGAGAGAACACAGGAGGTCTATATCCAAGTGGGGGAGCACACAGGGGGGGCTATATACTACTGGGGGAGCACACAGGGGTCTATATACCACTGGTGGGGCACACAGGGGTCTGTATACTACTGGGGCAGCACACAAGGAGTCTATATAATACTGGTGGGGCACACAGGGGGTCTATATACTACTGGGGGAACCACACAGGGGGTTTATATACTACTTGAGGAGCACACAGGGGTCTATATCCAAGTAGGGGAGCACACAGGAGGTCTATATCCAAGTGGGGGAGCACACAGGGGGGCTAAATACCCCTGAGGGAGCACACAGGGGGCCTATATACTATTGGGGGAGCACACACGTGGTATATACAACTAGGGGCAGCACACAGGGGGTCTATTTACAACTGGGGCAGCACACAGGAGGTCTATATACTTCTGGGGAGCACACGGGGGGCTATATATAACTGGGGGAACACACAGGGGTCTATATACTACTGGGGGAAGCAAACAAGGGGTATATACTACTGGGGGCAGGACACAAGGGGTATATACTATTGGGGCAGCACACAAGGAGTATATATTACTAGCGGTAGCGCACAAGGGGTATATACTACTGGGGGCAACACACAGCGGTCTATTGTTTTGGAACACGTGTCGAGGGGGGGCCCCAGACATACCTTCGCTTGGGGCCCCAGAAATGCCAAGACCGCCCCTGGTTCCACCGCATAGTCACGTCTCACAACAATTGTGAGCTTGCAACTGCAAGTAGTGCCTTCAGGGCAGCTCTATCTGTCATCAACTTCCTCAAATGGACTCACAAGCGGCGCACCTTCAGGAACAACTCTGGCAAATTAAGGTTTTAAGAAACTGCTGACCCACCAAATTGAACATGTGGGACAGGCAGAGCATATGTGGAAGGTTGCCAATGTGCAGAGCCACCACCAGGTTACAGTTATTACCAGAAAGACCATGCCTGCTTGGAGGTTCAGTGGTGAGAGCCACAGATCAGTTGGCTACAACATACCATTTAACAGACCTGCGGCAGTGTGCTGTTTGTCACCTAAGCTCAGCATTTCCAGCACAGCCTGTTGAAGCTTCCCCACGGCAGGGCTGCAAAGCTTCCAGCTACCAACTGTTAGTGGTGTGCTGTCAGATGTTATGGTGTTATAGGAGGTTATGAAGGAGGGGTTGGTGAAAGTTGCATAATATGCAGAGGAAACCCTGACAGCGGCATGGCCCACAATACTCGTGTGCCGAACCAGGATCCAACTTGGTCCCGTCCTCAACATTTACCCAGTATGCTGTCAGGGAAATATAGTCTCCTTGGCCACAAGCACTTGTCCACATGTCATGTCGGTGGCTAAGTGGACCTTTCCAGTAACCACTTTGGTCAAGGCATGAGTGTTGTTACATGTCAATTTCTGATGTAGGTCAGGAAAATTACAATAGGAAAAATAGTGGCAGTGGCAGAGTACTGAAGGACAGCTGTCACCTTGTGGTTTTGGAATTCCTCCGTTTTCCACAAGCCTTTATGACCACATCTCCAGGGTGAGGAGTTTTGCTATCTGCACATTTATTGCTTGTGCATGCGGGCAGTTAAACCATGTAAGGGAAAAGGGCAGCTGGCCATAGCCTTCCCTCCAGATAACCTCTGATCACTGGGGATTACAGAAGCCAAAGGAGTTGGTTACATGGGACACCCCTTTTAAAGCTGCAAAAGACGTTGGTACCACTACCTCCATTAATTCTGAAAATTCATGACAGCTATGATGGATCTGTTTTCCTGCCCCCTCTCACTTAGATAGCCACCCACACACATACACTAATCTATCTGCCCCCTCTTCACACAAACACACACACTCTGGTCACCGTGCCCCCTTCACATACATAGCCCCCCACACACACATACAAAAATTAATCTCATTGTTTGTCAACTGATCGCTGAAAAATACATTCAATGTGAATTACAGCCGTATACTTTTTAATATGTAGATGCATAAATATATAACCAAGCACAAACATACATCTTTTATAGAAATTTTTCACATATTAGAAATAAAAAAAAACAAAATTTTCTGCTTATATAACATAAAATTATTTATGCAACACATTTCATCATAAGAACCATTGTGCTTGATATCTGTAGTTAAGCAACATATAGCTTATCAAAGGCATGACAAGGTCACTGATGCCGATATGCCAGGAGGATGGACTTCTAGATAAGATCATATGCAGATGAGTCCTGGCATATAAAGCTAGTGATTTGCTCACAGTCTGTCTCAATCTGTATCAGGGGAGGCTCCGACACTGTCCTACACACTGTGGTCCACAACGTCCACCTCCTGTTGCAATATATTCTAAAGAATAGAAATCAGCTGAATTGTAAGTATTAAAGTTTCTAGCATTTTTCTACTTTATATGACGTTCCTGTTAATATTTGATAGTTTTTTTATAAACAATAATTTATACATAAATAATGTTTTCATTCCAACAACAACATCCAGCTAAAGTTGCATTGGCCGTTGCATTATAGCAGGTTGACCAATTGACTTTTCATTACAAAACCTATAGGAGGCCCTGTCATTATCCTTTCCTTTATCCAGAATTCTAAAATAACTGAACATGTGCAGAATCTACATTTCCAGAGAGGTGGACACAAATTCTTAAAGGGAACCTGTCATGGAAGAAATGAGGTCTTGTGGACAACATGTTGTAAAGCAGTGCTTCTCAATTCCAGTCCTCAGGCCTTACCAACAGGTCATGTTTTGAGGATTTCCTTAGTATTTCACAAGTGATATAATTATAGTCAGTGCATCAGGTATCATCACAGCTGTTCTTTGTATGAGATATCCTCAAAACATGACCTGTTGGTGAGGCCTGATGACTGGAATTGAGAAGCACTGTAAAGCATAATAAGCAAAATTATAGTTTATAGTCCAATAGGCAGTTCTACTCAATAACTGACAGCTTTCTCTTAAGCCCCTTTTACACAGGGCAATGCTGTCTGAGGGAAGGCTGCCCAGGTGATCGCTAGATGGTCCGGGCAGCCCATAGAAGATAGCAGCAGTCTTCTGCTGCCGCTCCTATTCCACGGAGCAACGGCAGCAGATCGTTGCTATCTTAACATATTGAAAGACAACGAAAGACAACGATCAGCCGACATTTTTCATGCCAGCTGATCAATGTCTTCTATTACATAAGGAGAATATCGGCAGTTATCGGCCGAATAAGACCGTTTATCGTTTCGTGTTATAGGGCCTTTAGGTAAGGAAGTTTGTCAATCACTGGGTGAAATTGTCCACTGGATGGTCCAGAATGAACATTATTAAAATACAGGTCACGCTGAATCATTTCTTACAAAACTTAAAGGGGTATTCCACTCAAATTAAACGGTTAATATTTTGCTGCCCTTGGGGAGGATATAACAAACAGTTATTCTTACCTTTCCTCCTACGTCGTCTTCGGATCCACAGCTGAACGATCCCATTTCGGCAGTACAGCCTGCTCAGCCAATCACTGGCCGCTGCACTGTCCTGTCTCAGTCACTGATTGGCAGAGCAGGCTGTCATTGCCGAGACAAGTCCGTCTCGAAAGTGGTGGCGGGATTGTCCAGCTGGGAAATCAAAGATGATGTAGGAGGACACTGGGGAAGTGCAAAAAGTGAAGAATAAGCTGTTTATGTTCTCCCCAAGTGCAGCAACATATAAAAAGTAATTAATTTGAGCAGAATACCCCTTTAAGTACAACACACAGATTATTAAGTGATATATAGAAAAATTACTCTTAGATCAATAATGGACATCAGAGGAAAAATAAAGAGAAAAAAACAGCCTATGTATAAGCCCAAGCCTGATAATGCTCCTTGTGCATCGCTGCTGTTTATTGCTACTTACTATGACTGAGATTACCATTAGGTAATTGTTATATGCTTTTATTATATCTTTTAATCATTATTTAGTTGGCTGTTTCTAAAGGGAACCTGTCATGGTAAAAATGCAATCTGCAGGTGGCATGTCATAAAGCAGGTAGTGTTGAGCGAATTGAGTGAGAGAGTTCCAGGTTAACCTGTTTACCCATATAAATGTTCATGACAGATAGCATGACCGCTATCTGTGTAAAGTGTGGATACAGGTATATAGGGAGCTGCTAACAACTTAGTAGGACCACCCAAATTTACCGCTTTGCTCTTTCTGGGATAGGTAGTCAAGTGTGTGGTTGTACTCCGTAAATGACATCTCCCTATATATACACTTTACGCAGATAGCTGTCAAGTAGGACCATCCACATGACTACTATGCACACAAGGAGCAGATAGTTACATGAATAAATGTATCTAAATGGAAAATTTCCCACAAAATGTATGTATCACTCTGCTCAGCATAAGCTGCTCTATAGCATGCTGCCTGTAGATTGGTCTGCTGCACTGTGACTGTTCCCTTTAGGGTCTGTCCACACTTACAGACTCGCAGCTTAAATCTCGCTGCAAGTCTGGCAGGTCCTGGCAGTTCCCTATTACTACATACTCACAGCTGTCTGAAAGACCGCTGCGAGTATGTAATTTTTCTGCCCCCTTAACCCCTTCGGCTCCTGCTCTGCTGCGTGTATACATTATCTCTCCTTGCTGCACGGGGTCCCAGCGTACTGCTCTCCCGCCCAGCCAATCAGTGGCTGCGGCTGGGCAACACACTGATTGGCTGGGCGGGAGAGCAGTGCGCCGGGACCCCATGCAGCAAGGAGAGGTAATGTATACACGCAGCAGAGCGGGATCTGAGCGGGAGCCGAAGGGGTTAAGGGGGCAGCAGAATTACATACTCGCAGCGGTCTTTCAGACAGCTGCGAGTATGTAGTGACAGGGAACTGCCAGGACTTGACAGACTCGCAGCGAGATTTATGCTGCGAGTCTGTACGTGTGGACAGACCCTTAATGCAACATTTGTCCAAACCTGACCACTCCAGCTTAAGAAGTTTGATGCAACGCTAGGGCTGCTAGGAAAACATGGATACAGCCTATGGTTTTATTCATGTTTTTCAGCACTCCCTGGGGAGACATCTATCTTCTTCAGCCATTGGGAGTCTAATGCCAAGTGTTAGGGCTCATTCCCACTGAGCAAAAGCAGCTGAATTTCTGCGCTGAATCAGCGCTGAAATTTCAGCCGTTAAAATAGGTGCAGAGCTAATTTCCATTGTGTTGAATGGAAATTCTGCTCTGCAGTTCACACAGTGGAATTTCCACACTGAACTAATCCGCTTTCCGCCAGAAGAATGAACATGTTCATTCTTCCGCTAGCGGAAGCCTATACAAATCAATGGGGCTCTGATTTTCTGTTTCAGCGCGGATTCAGCGCGGATTCAGCGCGGAATACAAGCGTAATACAAGCGGAAATTACTCGCTGAATCAGCGCGGAAATGGGGAAAAGGGGGGGAGGAGGATTCTAGTATATGTTCTGGTATAGTCTAGTTTACTCGCCAAATACTCGCTGAATTTCAGCGCTGAATGCATGCGGATTCAGCGCGGATTCCTCGAGTATTCCGCGCTGAATTTGTCAAGAGCTGATTACGAGCTGAACACTTTCCTAGCAGAATACGCAGGGATTCTGCTTGCATTCTGCTTATATTCTGCTCGGAATTCAGCGTCAGTTGATTTCAGGCGGAAATATTTCCTTGCGTAATCCGCTCCTTTTGCTCTGTGTGAACGTAGCCTACGGGTTTCTTGGCGTTCAGTTTGAACTTTTGGCAAGTTCACTCATCACTACTGATAAAGTTAAAGAGTCAAACCCTACTGTGTTAATCCAGGGGAAGGCAGATATAACGCTTATAAGACAGATAACCCTTATGAGGCAGATAGCTATGTATTTTACTGTTTCTATTTCAGTAAGTTTAATTTTAATACACAGAAAAACATGTCCCACATTTTTGTAAATGTTAAAAAATTTTATCCACCATTTTTATTAATTCTTTTCTTTTTTGTCATACACATGGGTAAAAGGAAACATAATGCAGTTTGAACCCACACTAAACACAGTCTTGCACTCATGACTTGCGAGTGTCACACTTTTTAATCTACGTCTCTAATACAGAATTTCCCATCCTCATGTATATATGTGTACAACAGCACTCTGTATATAACATACTAGGTGACTGTAACAATATCTGAAAGTGAATGCTGGGCATGCCCCACACTGCGGAGGAGGTAACTGCAGGTCATCAGCCATTTGACACATCAGCACAGCAGGTTTGAATCACTTCCTATTAAATTCCCCCCAGGCTCCAGCTTACAGTTCAGCTCTAGGCGCATGCTCTATTCCTACAGACAGAGCCAGGAAGAAAACAGAGAAAGACAGAATGTAAATGAAATCCTAAGCCATTAAAATCTGTAAGTCCGATGTATTTCAGACTACAAGTTGTTATCCAACGCTGAACCAACGAAGCAAAGAATAAGGAACAGTTATGCATGTAACCACTTTATGCACATAGTCACAATTAGAATAGTTGATAAAGGTTAACCCTTTCACTACTACATAAAAATGGCATATTTACTTTGATAAATGGCTCTCAAACATATAGTTTAACATATAGATAGACATATAACATTTTATAGCCAACAGCTGAATGTATTTTTATATGCTTGTATTCAAAAACAATTGCCTGAGCTTTCAGTTCACAATATGTATGAGTACGGCCGTTGTTGCCATCGGCAACAACGGACGTACTTTGTGCGGAGTGCAACATAACCGATTCAGCTATGGGATCCCGGCCGAAGCGAATACACATCGCATGCGCTCCGACCGGGATCCTGCACGGGGCCGCAAGTAACTGACATGTCAGTAACCCTGTCAGTTCACACAATGAAGTGAGCGGCTCCGGCCGCTCGCTTTACTGTGTGCTATGGGAAGCTCTGACGCAGGCGCGCGCTGACACCGGCCGTTCCGTGACCCAGCCGGGGTCACGGAACGGCCGGATGTTCACAGCGTGTGAACATAGCCTTAGGCTGCATAAACCCTTACAGCATTCAACTGGGCACATGGTGTGAACTTGGCCTCAGTATTGCAGTGCTCTTTCTGCATATTTTTAGCCTATGTTCACACAATGTAAATATTCAATTAATCAAGGCCATTGTTGCAAATTGCGGGTCAAAACATTTGATAAAAATGTTGACATGTCCCTAGAACATGTCAAATGTTTTATGGAAACTCAATAGACAGCAGATACAACTAGTTTATGACAATAATCATACTGTACCTCAGGAGTATAACATATTTAGTGAATTTCCCAGAATCACGTATAAAATCTAACTTTTATTAGATATGCATTAAAAGTAAAAAATGTATTAAAACAAGTGTTCTACACATATGAAATCGGCACTTCACAACAGATCTAGGGTGTTGACCCTCTGATAGGCTGGTATATTTAGGGATAGATTAGCCCAGATATATAAGGATAAAACCAGACTTCAGAAAAAATTGCGATAAACAAGTATCTCTGTCTCAATCCAAGTCTCTACGCGTTTCACCCAGATATGTCCCTGGGATCATCAGGAGACCTTCACAAAATACAATGGTTACTGTTTAGAGATTATATAGAATTGTTGTGTTTAAATAAATAGAAAAATCAAATGAATATAGAAAAGGGTAGGAGACAAGTGGGGATATAGTGTGTACTCTGGTGCCCGAATCACCATCCTGGGCACGTTGGGGGTAGTGAGTAATCCCTGTGGGGATGAGTACACCATATCTGCACTGTGACTTATCATGATGGCTGTCTTGGCAAACACTGTCAGTATATATGCTTCATGCACTTGCCAGTTTCTGTGATTGTACCTGCTGTATGAGACCTTTTTCATCTTCCAGGATTGGATGTTCCTCTAGTACTCGGCAGACATAGCTAGTATATGCATGGTTGCCATAGATTATCATAGGGGTTATGCATGTTATCATATTTGCATGTGGCTTGTGACATCATAGGATACTGGTATCTAACCTGAACCCCATGGGACTGTCTCTGAGGGTTATTGCTATCCCTATTGGTCATACATAAAGTTTCTGACGTGTAATACTGCAGCCATAAAAGTGTACTCCTGATTGTATTGTGTGTGGTTTGTCTGTGTCTTGGGGTTATCCTGACCTGTCGCTCCAAGTGCTTATCGGAGGCCGGGCCGGGGTGACCACCCGACGCACGGACAGAGTACACACACCATATCCCCACTTGTCTCCTACCCTTTTCTATATTCATTTGATTTATCTATTTATTTAAACACAACAATTCTATATAATCTCTAAACAGCAACCATTGTGTTTTGTGAAGGTCTCCTGATGATCCCAGGGACATATCTGGGTGAAACGCGTAGAGACTTGGATTGAGACAGAGATACTTGTTTATCGCAATTTTTTCTGAAGTCTGGTTTTATCCCTATATATCTGGGCTAATCTATCCCTAAATATACCATCCTATCAGAGGGTCAACACCCTAGATCTGTTGTGAAGTGCCGATTTCATATGTGTAGAACACTTGTTTTAATACATTTTTTACTTTTAATGCATATCTAATAAAAGTTAGATTTTATACGTGATTCTGGGAAATTAAATATAATTTACACGTATTTGGACCGTGGTTACTGCACGCCCACACGAGGTGGTGCATCTGTGATAACATATTTAGTGACCTGCAGCAAACAATGCGTGGAGTGCAGGCTGCCAACCCGAATCACATTAGGTCAACAGGTTTACAAACCAATTGAAAACAATTAAAAAGCTAAAGATTACAAGTTATCCATGTCTATAGCTCAATGTACTGATATGCAATCAGTATCAGCCTTTACACTGCGCTGTAAAATGATAATAATTACAATCACAATGACCTTTCTAAGACCCTAAGGAACGCATGTGGCAGAAACAACACCCAATACTGCATGGTTATTGGTGACCACATGGGTCTCGGCCATATGCAGCGACTGCAAATAAGGGAACATGGCCTCAAGGACCAACAGCCTCCTAAAAACCACAGACTGTTACCTCTGGTGAGGTACTACCACCCCACAAAATAGCAATGTATGTATAATCAATACTTTTATATTTATTACAATTTATAATGTATAAAATCTAATAGAAAGGATAGTGATATACCCACAAGAATGATGCATCTTAGCTAGTATCTATACCACTGCAAAATTACCATAACATACTGTCAGGAGCCGAGCCGCGCTCTGCCGAGGCGCGTGGCGTCCTTCACAACGAGCAGGAACGGTTGCTGGGGGCGAGCCGACGGTGTCCTTAGCAGCCGCCCTGCACATTCAGATCTTAGGTCGCACTCTGATGTTATCATGCTCTGTTGTTGAGCGGGACTGGTTGCCAGGGGCATGCCCATTGCATCCCCGGCAACCAGCCTGCTGTGTTTTTTTTTTTCTTTTGTGTATTGCCGCGGCTGGGGCCTCACCACCCCTGGTCCATCGGTTTCAGGTTTACCCTTGATGGTGACTGACAGCTGACCTAGCCAGTTAGCTGTCAGCACCTAGGTTCCTGTTTACTATAAATCTCAGCCCCTGGTCTCATTCCAGTGCCTGTGATAGCGCCTTGTGCCTTGACCTAGCATTTTCCTGACTTACTATTGTTGTTGTTCTGACCTTTTGGATTAGTAATTCTTAGTACTGTTCGAGGCAAGAAGGTAGGGACAGCTGGGGCGGGTCCCAGACTAGGAATGCACTTGTCTCCGTGTCTTTCCATTCCCTTCCTAACACATACGGTATACAATGGATACAGTTAGGAAGGTCTATGATATACCAGTAAATCACCAACACAAATAGGGAGCAATAGAGTCACTATATTAGGTACAGAGAGCAAAGTGAAAAAGATGGTGATATATTCTATATACACCGCCTGACTATTTCATTTCACTCGGGGTACTCTATATAGTCTATTTTCTCTTACCTGAGTTAGGTGGTTTACTGCTATAACATACAATTCCTTAAAGCGACTCTGTACCCACAATCTGACACCCCCCACCCCCACCCCAAACCGCTTGTACCTTCGGATAGCTGCTTTTAATCCATGATCTGTCCTCCGTTCACATTAAGTCAGTGTCCTAAAAAAACAACTTTTAAACTTACAGCCCCTTGTCCTATGGGCATGGCTCAAAATATCTGTTCCCTAACTTTGCATCACCCCTCTGTCCCTCCTTCCCACCCTCTTTATCATTAGGAATGCCACTGAAACATTTTCTCCATGCTGAACATTTGCACAGGTGTCTTAGCGATCCAGCCCATGTGCCGGGCTGACGCAGGTGAGGAATAGGAGACAATCTGCCTGGAGTATTCCTAATGATGAGGAGGGCGGGGAGGAGGGACAGAGAGGTTGTACCAGCCTAATGCATATACAATGTAAGCCCCGGCTGTTGGAGACACGGCTGCCAGTTTAAAAGTTGTTTTTTTAGGACAATAACTGCATCACCTGCCGAACGAAGGTACATGTGGTTTGGGGGTGTCAGATTGTGGGTACAGAGTCGCTTTAATGGAGTATTCTAGTAATGCAAAATGGAGTCAGGATGTTTTAAAGATAAAAAATCCACCATGATTGCCCACCACTGTTTTTGATGTGTTGATCCTACAATAAATCATCAAGGGGGGTAACCTCTGTTGCCAGTGACTGGCTAAGTGAGTATTTTCTGCAGGGTCAACAAGTCAGACGAAGTAGGGAACAATGAGGACCAGGATCCATTGAAACTGCTGGCAGGGAATTAGGTCAGGAGAGTAAGCTTTCTTTTTTATTTTTAAATCCTGACTTCATTTAAAACAATACCCCTTTAACTGTATCCATTGTATATGGAACAGCCCATGTGTAGTGGTATAGGTACTGCCAGAGATGGATCATTCTTGTGGGTACACTATACTACTGTCTGCTTTTTAATTGTGCATTATAAATTCCAATAATACCACACATACAATGCTAATCCTATTTTTTCTTTTCATTCTCTCTCTTTTTTTTTTTTTTTTTGGGGGGGGGGGAATATGTGAACATAGCCTTACGGTAATAAGCAAATAAAGGACAAATGTCTGTCATTAAAGGGGGGGGGTTGGTCTTGATATTGAGATTGCATATAAATTTCCTGAAAAGGTTGAAACACAGATTTGATTATTTTATTACAGGATCCCCATTATAAAGATGTAACAGGGGACAATTAAATAAAATCTAAAGTATTCCTATAAAGTTTTATATTAATAAATTCTTCTGATATGTACGACTATTGGTTGATGTCTCCTGTCGCTGGTTTATTTTCTAGTTAGTGACATATGGTAATGACTCGGAGGTATATATATATATATATATATATATATATATATATATATACAGGGCCGGCCTTTGGGGTGTGCGACCTGTGCATTTGCACAGGGCGCCTCACTCCCAGCCAGCTAGGGGGCGCTCCGGCAGGCAGAGGGCTGCTCTGCATATCTAACTACAAATAAAAGTTAGATGTGCTGTGTTTCTGCCAGAGCGCCCCCTCCCCCGCCCTCCGGCAGAAACACAGCACATCTAACTTCTATTTGTAGTTAGATGTGCAGAGCATCTCTCTGCCGCAGCTCCCCTGGCCGCCCTCCTCCCGCAGCACTCAGCTTCTCTCCTCCCCTGCGCGGCGCTGGAGCATGACATCACCCGGACCGCACGTCCAGCCAATCAGTAAGGGGACGTGCGGTCTGTGTGCAGTCATGCCCCGGCTCTCAGGTGAGAGACCTCTCGGTGGGGGTCTGGCTCATCAAGGGGGGACTGTGTGATGTCCCCTGGTTAGCTCTGCAGGACGTTTGTCCTGACACTAGCTAGCCAGGGGAGAATGGATGTTTGTGGAAATGGGAAATGGAATGGATGTTTGGGGAAATGGGGAACACCCACCAGCAGGGGGCGGCATCAGAGTGTGCAGAGAGAGAGAGAGAGAGAGAGAGAGAGAGAGAGGGCGAGGTAAAGCATGGCTGCCCCCTTTCCCTCTGTCACTGCCTGGAGCCTCCTCTCCTCCTGCTGCAGCTAGAGGCCGCTCTGCTGTCTGGCCTGTCAGCTGCCTGTAGGGAGGAGCATCCTACCAGCTTGGATGACCTCTGACCTCCAGCCCTCTCCCGCCGGGACCTGCAGAGAGACAGTGACAGCTCCTTCCTCCTGTAAGTACACACTAGCACTGATAGTGTGGGGGAGGGGGATATGCTGGCTGCTAGCTTACAAAGAAGCATAAGTGTGTGTTTTTTTTATTTCTACAGAAGCTTTGACATTATAGGACTACAACTCCCAATGTGGTCTGTCTGCTGTCTGTGCCCCCCCTCAAACACACAGACAGATCACACTGGGAGTTGTAGTCCCACACAGTCTATATAGAAAGCTGTCCTCTGCACTTTGCAGCTCATGTAGGACTAAACAAACTCCTCCTTATGCATAATAGTCACCCCTCATACAGTGTTAGAATAATTAGAATTGTCCCATTTTACCTTGCAGTGCCAGACTGGATATATATTCATTCTCTCCCTCTCTCCCTCTCCGGTAGGACGGTGTTATCCAGTCACAGTATGGCGGTATCAGGTCCGGTATGGTAGTGTTGTCCAGTCACAGTATGTTGGTATCAGGTCTGGTATGGCGGTGTTGTCCAGTCACAGTATGGTGGTATTGGTCAGGTCTGGTATGTCGGTGTTATCCAGTCACAGTTTGTTGGTATCAGGTCTGGTATGGTGGTGTTATCCAGTCACAGTATGGCGGTATAGTTCAGGTCTGCTACGTTGGTGTTATCCAGCCACAGTATGGTGGTATTGTTCAGGGCTGGTATGGAGAATTAATATGCAACATTGTTTATATTTTAGCAGTTAAAAACCATGTAGAAAAAAGATTCAACAATGCTGTGGCCGAAACCATGCATCCATTCTTCCCTAGTAGCCGAGAGGAGGACCCCGTTAAAAAGTTTGCTATGGGGCCCAGACATTTCTAGTTACACCCCTGGCAGGGGTGATGGTTGTGTGGGGAGTGATAGATGTGTGGGGAGGGCTGGGGGTGGTAGTGGTTTGGGGAGCCTGTAGTTGGGTGGGGGCTGGGGTGTTAGTTGTTTGGGGGGGCTGGGGATGGTAGTTGTGTAAATGGCTGGGGGGTAGTTGGTGTATGGGGGGGGGGGGGTGTCGGGTGATGGGTGTGTCTGGAGGCATGGGAGGCGGAAGGAGCTTTATGTTTACCTTAAGGGGGGGGGGCGCCAACAAAGAGGTTTCGCACAGGGCGCCATTTACCCTAAGCGGCCCGGTATATATATATATATATATATATATATATATATATATATAATTATATATGCATATACTGCACCGTACAGTACACAGACAGAAAGCCGTTTTTTTCTGAAGCCTGTATGGTATAGGATACAATATGCTGACTAGCCTCCTAATGTGGACAGTTTGTTTCTTTTGTTATTATTTATATGTATTTATTTATACACACTAAAGGTTTGTTGCCATGATGAAGAACCTATAGTCCGAAACGTGTCAGACAAAGAAACGGCTCATAAATCAAATAGAAATCATTTGATTTCAAGCTCCAGCTTCTTTCTAACCTGCATTGTACTGCAGATCACTATAAGCCAAGTCATCCTCAGGCTATTAGAGGGTTAAGAGCTGGAGGTGTGTGCTCTTGAATTCCGGCTTGTAGAGCAGTCAGCAGTCAGCAGATTGCTACTGGCCAATGGTAGGGTACAGATCATGTGGCACCAAATTTCACTACACCAATAGAATGGCCGTGCTCATACTGGAATAATGTACAGGCATCATTCTCATTTCAATCCCCTGACCGTCAGCAGCAGCAGCAGCAGCACAGGCAGCAGGCACAGCTCCAGTGGGGATCACATACACTAAGCTACTGATCCAGTAGGAGAGCCTGTACATCATCTATCCCTGCAGTATATGACAGATTATTTTCCATTGCTGCAAGCAGAGCTGCGGAGATACCAGGATCCAGCACAAAGCAGGTACCAATGCACTGCCTGCCTGGCACACGCAGCTCCTGCAGAGGGTGACGACATACAACACATACACTCCTTTGTGCCATTTCACATGAAGCTTTTCTTAGGAGAGATGCATCCTGTAATATAGCAGTATGGATTTTTTTTTCTAGGTTTTATTTATTTATTCATTTTACCAACTTGGCATTAAATGACTGGGTATTGGGGGCATCATAAATCTAGGACATAGCCAAGCCATAATTTCTCTGGTGCCCTGGCATTGTTAATAATGTCGAATGTTTTCCACTAGAATGACATGCATAGGATGCTGCAGAATAGACGATGCATGCGGCGTGCTGGTGCTGGGTTGCATTTGACTGATTACAGATGTCTTTAATCTTCCGTCTATGCCTTTTTTTTTTTTTTTGTAAGATAGATGGATGGAACAGGCATGACGAGGGCAGATCTAATAATATTGGTGCCAGTGATGTCCATTATAATGTGAATTTATGTTAATATGTGCATTCTTTATCAGGCTGCTAGTCTCTATTGCTATACAAATAGGCAGATGGTGCGCGCACATACAGACACACACACACACACGTACACGCACATACACACACACACAGGTGGAAAGATTGGGACCAAAGAGAGAATATTGGTGAAGCTAGCCTAGTATGCTGAAGGGTAATCTGGCTATATTTTCTATTAAATGTGCAATAATATGGCATTCTGCAAGACAAAGTGTATGTGACAGTTACACCCATTCTGCCCCTTTCTGTCATCCTTAAACACTGGCTGGCCTGCTTTTCTGACTAAACCAGGGGGTGGGCTATGTGTAGATTACAAAATGATGTACACATGTAACAACGTCACATTTCCGGAAAGTTCGGTTGTCTATGGTATCATAGGATTGCCTATGTAGAATAGATTTATCTGGAGCATATATTGCGCAGGGGGAGCAGGCCTTTGTTCATAGACTACCTCTTATGTTGCTGCGTTGCAGTAATTTTTTTTTCATCTGTGCTAATTGTTGCGATGCGACATCATGTGTCATGGATTACTGCATGCACCATCTAACATCCGAGGGAGTTCACCCGCCCATTATAGGAACATCTGTCAATGTTAGAACCAGACTCTACCAGATGACCACCTCTGTTCGAATATTTAGTGTATATTTTATTTTACTATAGATAGATATTGTCAGAATGAAAATATAATCGAGAATCTGTAAGCCAGATATGGAACCGAAGCAGAAAATTATATTATGAGGATGGAGGGAATCATGTGTACAGGCATATATAAGAAAGACTTGGAACAGTGTGTGTGTTATCGGATATTATGGTACATTGGCTTTGTTAAAATTACAGGAAGTTCACATGTAAGCAATTCATGGATACATACTAATCTTCCCTTTACAAGAGGGAGCGATCAATAATTGAGCGGATAAGCTGCAGGCAACTTCAATTTCTCATGCAGTCCTGTCTGCAGTAACTGGGTGTTTAACCGCATCCTGCATTGTTCTGTTGGGTTTGCAGTGCAGCTTTAGTCAATATGAACTCCAGGAGCTTTGCAGGTCTATTATAAACATTTTATGGCATTTTAACATAGTATTTTTTGTATGTGTTGAATTACATGTGCAATGTGTCCATTGTTTCAACAAGGATATGTGCCATGTTTTACACTGCATGATGCGTCTCAGCCAATCCGGTCAGGAGGTGCTGTAAATAGCATATGTGGCATGCCTTTAAATGGACCTCCAATAGTATTGGAGTGGGTGCTATAATGCCCACTGAAATACAATTCTATGAGTCACTTCAATCCTATAAAGCAGCTTAATTTTACTGTATGTAGAAGGGTTCCATGGAACCTTGTGCTTGCAGCTAAATCAAGTACCATATATTTGAGGCCCCGTTCACATAGTGTGCAATGTTTATTTTTGACAAAATTTGCTAGGAAATTGTAAAAAACTGAAAAAAACAATGTAAACAATTTATGTATTCAGCTGCACGTCATACAGTGGTACAGTATATGCAGTTTTCTGACAATGTACCCATGAAACATGGAGTGCACAAAGCCTTAGTGGATTCATATTCCTTAGTATATTGCTCAGTGTGCCCCCAAAACACAGGTGCACATAAAGAAAAGGATTTTTTTTGCCCGGGTCTGGACAAATTGCAATGGACCAATGTGCCTAGAAATATCCTGCTAGCACCCACGTCTCTTGATAGTATTTCCATTGGTATTTTAGGGAAATCCTTTTCATTGGTCACTAAAATAAATCATTTATTTTCAGTTACACTTTCTTGTACAGTTAAAAAGGTTTTCCAACATATACCAGCAGATAGAAGCCAAACGGATACTTTTGACCACCATGGGTAAATGGAGCTTAATGGATTTGTGAATATGTTGACACACACACAGGGAGCTTGGCCTATACACCAAATACAGGGCTCATACATAGTGTGAACAGAGCTTTAATGCTTCATGTGTCATCCTGAGATAATCACCTTCCCTATATTCTTCAATAAGACAGCCATCAATTATTTCTCATAATAATAGTCATTTTCTCAATCCAAGGAAAATGTCAAACTAATACTAGAGAAAAACCCATCTTCAGGTTGAAGATTTGCTATTAAAAAATTGTCATTAAAAAAAAAAAAAAGTTTGAGACAAAACCTGCATTTCTGATGTACAGAATATATTGTTTCTGATGTACAGATGGAACAGGTGGTTTCTCTTCATTCAGAATTGGCTTTGGTAAGCCATCATCAAAACTGCTTGTATGGTGTCCACTACTACTGCCATTGACAGGACACAGGAAACAATGACATAAATGCAGTCATAAGAGTATATTGAACTCTAGCTTACTGACCTAGTTATAACTACAGCATTCCATATGCTTTGAACGCCAGTAACCCAACTTGTAGGATGGAGGAGCGCGTGACTGCTCTGTTCTCAGGGTAACCTCAGTTTATGGCTGGTTGCTATCAGTACAGCTTTACTGTACACCAAACATACTCAACATTGTACTGATAGTTCTACAGGATCAGGCTCCATGTGACCAGGGAAATGCTTGCTTGGGACATATTGTGTATAGAATTGTGAGCAATCTGTCCTTACCTCACTATCAACTGAAATAAAGATACAGTATGATAAGATATGCCTGTATCTACCTGTTACCAAGTGCTGTGTTCTCTTTATTTTCTCTTTATTTCCTTCCTATATTCATTTCTAGTGATGTCACTGGACCTACTGTACAGTAATTTAGAGATATTCATGTGTTGTGTGGACCTTACTATTAACATTGATATAATATGAATACAGGCCCTAAAATCCTTTACCCTGACTATTGTAAATGATGAATTATTGGGGATACTGTTTTGCTCTGTATAAATAGCATATAAGCACATAAACGCTTCTGATTGAAGGCTTAGCTGTAGCTTATGCCTCTGTACATGGTAAAATTTATATAAAATATATATATATATATCATTTACTGACATGGTTCCGGCAGCAAATTGTCGGGCTTTTCTCCATATTGTCAGTTTTTCGACATATTTACAAAATGTGTGAGACACAGTTTTCGCGAAAACCCATCAAACCCATTGTTTTTGTAGAAAAGTGGGTGTGTCCTTAAAAACCGCAACAGCCGACAGATTTATTAACAAGCCAGCATTTTTGATGGATTTTCTATTCTAAATATCAGCCACTTGTAGTGTGGTGGAATAGTTGGGTTTTAGTTTTGTCCTGTAAAAAACCTGATATTAACCAGGGATGTGCACATTAGTGAATTTGACGTGAAAAAAAAAAAACAACACAACTAATGGCATAACGGCTTAAAACTGATGGATTGTTAGTAAATGAGGCCCAATATGCATTAAGCATTCTTCATTCACAAATCTATTCAGGCAAATGAAGCAGGGAAAAACTCAGAGGTTGGACCCCCACATATTATAAGAGATGGCATATACCCACTAATCATAAAGTAATGCCATATCCTGCAATAAGAAAATCCCATTAATGCAAAATACAACAGTGGTTCCCATGTGCAACCACAACCAAGTATGACTAGGCCTAGCTTTTCTACAAAGGTGACTCCAGGAGTGATAGCCTTTCCTATATGAGCATAAAATCACACGCTATGTTAGACTACATTGCCATGTTCCATAGTTTTTCAGAATCATATATGTATAAAAAATCATATCCATAATGCATCCGTCCCACTACAGGATTTTGCAGCCGTTTTTCAGGACAGGTATCAAAAATTCAGATGTCTTTTGAAAAGGATAGCTGCAAGTAATGATCATGATCATTATTTGCGGCCGTCATTACCAATATATAGCCTTTTTTAGCACTAAAATGACGGCCATCCAGAAAGA